>NW_024879145.1:265926-268426 GCF_018340385.1 Cyprinus carpio | reverse complement strand
TTGTTGTTGTTGTTGTTTTCAAGAATAGGATAGACAAGAAAAGGTAAGTGCTAGTATTAGTTGGTCAAGTGCTGAAGAAAAAGATGGTTCTTTAGATGTTTTTTGAAAATGAGTAAAGACTCGGCTGTTCGAATTGAGATCGGGAGTTCATTCCACCAGCTGGGCACAGTCCAAGAAAAGGTCTGTGAGAGTGATTTTGAACCTCTTTGGGATGGCAACACAAGGCGTCGTTCACTTGCAGAACGCAAGTTTCTGGAGGGCGCATAAGTTTGAACTAGTGAGTTTAGGTAAGTTGGCGCCGTGCCAGTGGTCGTCTTGTAGGCAAGCATCAGTACCTTGAATTTGATGCGAGCGACTACTGGTAGCCAGTGTAATCTGATGAGGAGAGGAGAAATGTGAGCTTTTTTTGGCTCATTGAAGTCAACCCTCGCTGCTGCATTCTGGATCAGTTGCAGAGGCTTGATAGTACATGCAGGAAGGCCCACCAGGAGAGCATTACAATAGTCCAGTCTGGAGAGAACAAGAGCTTGGACAAGAAGTTGGGTGGCTTGCTCTGACAGGAAGGGTCTAATCTTCCTAATGTTCTATAAGGCAAATCTGCAGGACCGGGTCGTTGTAGCAATATGGTCTGTGAAGCTTAACTGATGATCCATCACAACTCCTAGGTTTCTGGCTGTCCTGGAAGGAGTTATGGTTGATGAACCCAGCTGTATAGAGTAGTTGTGATGTAACGATAGGTTAGCTGGAACCACCAGCAGTTCTGTCTTAGTAAGGCTGAGCTGAAGGTGATGGTCATTCATCCAGCAAGAAATGTCACTCAGACAGGCTGAAATGTGAGCAGCTACTGTCGGGTCTTCTGGTTGGAATGAAAAGTAGAGTTGAGTGTCATCAGCATAGCAGTGATAGGAAAAGCCATGCTTCTGAATGACAGATCCTAATGACGTCATGTAGATGGAGAAGAGAAGTGGTCCAAGTACTGAGCCTTGAGGAACCCCAGTAGCAAGAAGTTGTGACTTAGAAACTTCACCCCTCCAAGACACTCTGAAGGATCTTTTTGAGAGGTAGGATTTAAACCACAGGAGTGCGGTTCCAGAGATACCCATCTTTCTGAGGGTTGACAGTAGAATCCGGTGATTAACTGTGTCAAAAGCAGCAGACAGATCCAGCAAGATGAGTACTGAGGATTTGGAAGCTGCTTTTGCCAGTCGCAGGGCTTCAGTAACCGAGAGCAGGGCAGTCTCAGTTGAGTGGCCGCTTTTGAAGCCAGATTGGTTGCTGTCCAGGAGGTTGTTCTGTACAAGAAACACAGACAGTTGGTTGAACACAACTTGCTCAAGTGTCTTTGCAATGAATGGAAGAAGGGATACCGGTGTGTAGTTTCCTAGAAGTGCTGGATTTAGAGATGGTTTCTTAAGCAGTGGGCTTACCCGAGCCTCCTTAAATGCTGTGGGAACTGTACCAGAGTGAAGAGAGGTGTTGATAGTGTGAGTAAGTGAAGGTATTACTGAAGAAGAAATCGCTTGAAGGAGGTGAGTGGGGATAGGAACAAGTGGACAAGTAGTAGGATGACTGGACAGGATAAGTTTGGAAACGTCCGTCTATGAGAGTGGAGATAAGGAAGAGAGATATGTGTATTAGTCGTTATGAAGTTATCATCAGTCTACGGTGTGGAGAATTGGTCACTGATGGTTCTTGTCTTAGTTGTGAAGAAGGATGACAGTGGGCAAAAGTTGTCCAAGCAAGAGGTCAGAGTGGAGCAAAGAGTGTCAGTAGCACTGTTCGTGTCCAGAGCTGAAAACTGAGCAAGTGAAGCAAGTGAGGATGAAACCATAGAGGATAGGCGAGATGGAGAGTGTGAGCGAAGGTTCTGTTGAAAGGTGACCTGCGGTGGAGCGTATGCCGCTTCAGGAGTAAGTGAGAGGTTAGCAGTTATGAGGAAGTGGTCTGAGGTGTGCATTGGAGCAACTAAAGTGTTGTCCATGGAGCAACAGCGCCTGTAGATGAGGTCCAGTTGGTTGCCTGATTTGTGAGTCGCTGTAGTAGACGCTTGCTTGAGATCAAATGAGGCGAGCAGAGTGTTGAAGTCCGCAGCGTGGGGTTTATCTAGGTGGATGTTGAAGTCACCAAGCAGTACCAGAGGAGTACCACCCTCAGGAAAGTTTGATAGTAACACATCCGACTCCTCCAAGAAGTTTCCCAGTTGACCTGGGGGACGATAAACAACCACAAAGTGGATTTTAACAGGGGTGGGTTATAGTAATTGCATGTGATTCAAATGAACTGTTACCTGTAAGAGATGGTTGAAGATCAAATTTCCATTCTTTTGAGATAAGGAGACCAGTACCTCCACCCCTCCCGGTCATACGAGGGGTGGAGGTACTGAGACTGCTCTCCTTAGAGTTACAATTGACCTGCTCTTATCATCTGATCGTGGTTGTATCTCTCTATTAGTGCTATTGGATCTTAGCGCTGCGTTCAAACACTATTGACCGCAACTAGA